>NC_073396.1:3081656-3086656 GCF_028641065.1 Leucoraja erinaceus
GTACAGATGTCAGAGGTTATGGGGAGAAGGCAGGAGAATGGGGGGTAGATAGAGAAAGATTGATCAGCCATGATTGAATGGCGGAGTAGACTTGATGGGCCAATTGGCCTAATTCTACTCCTATCACTTATGACCTTGTGTACAGCATCCAGAGCCAGCATCTCTACACACATGACAATATATTAACCAATAGACCATTCGTGTATTCCCACAAAGAAAGTGCTACTTTCTTTTGATCCTTCATGTTCAACCTAACGCATAATCCAGTGTTGGATGAAGCAGATGATTGTGGAATCATTAAATCCAGAGGCTCGGAGCTACTTCAGAGAATCATGTGGTTTTAAAAAAATTAGATATTCATATGTGAAATGCAAAGATTGTTGAAGTGAATCACCATTTCCAATACAAATGAAGCACGTTATCTAAAAGCATGTTGGGCAGCACAGCGGGGAGAGCTGCTGCTTCACAGCGCCAGAGACCCGGGTTCCAACCTAATCAGTAGAGTTTGTACGGTCTCCCCGTGACCGCGTGGGTTTCCTCCGGGTGCTCCGGTTTCCTCCCACACTCCAAAGACGTGCAGTCTTGTGGGTTAATTGGCTTCGGTGAAAATAGTAACTTGCCCCTGGTGTGCAGGGTAGCGCTAGTGGGGGGGGGGGGGGGGGGGGGGGGGGGGGGGGGGGGGGGGGGAAATCGCTGGTCGGCGCAGACTCGACGGGCCGAAGGGCCTGTTCCCGCGCTGCATCTCGAAAGTCACTGCATTTTATCTCCTATTCTGGCAGCTAATGAAAACGACTTCCGAGTCTGAGATCCAGCCAGCTCGAACCAGGCTGGCAACACGTTTCCGAATGAGGGAATAAATAACTAGCGACTGTCAGCGTTGATAAAGCAGTGAACGAAAGCAGCTTGATAGAGCCAGTGATGAGGTCATCATATCACTGAGTGGGAGCACATAATTCACACACATGCCGGATACATTTAACACTGTATCTCAGCATCGTAGTGCTAGGTCAGGTTTTAAATCATTCTTATAGCCGATTGTGTGGAGGTAAATCAGTTTAGTGTCAAATCAACTACATGATAACAAAGCGTTCTGTTCCTCCACAGATTTTCTGCCCTTTGCCGACTCCACAAATGCACATTATTAGGTTTTGCAAGCACTCAGGCTTCAAATATACATTTCCATAACATTGCAGCTCCAGCTGTGAAGATGGATCCAGTTGCTGGAAAATCAGTGGAGGTCCTGTGTCAACCGCTGAAAATATTCAGCATGCCTATTATCTGACAATAGACAATAGGTGCAGGAGTAGGCCATTCGGCCCTTCGAGCCAGCACCGCCATTCAATATGATCATGGCTGATCATGCCCAATCAGTACCCCGTTCCTGCCTTCTCCCCATATCCTCTGACTCCGCTATTTTTAAGAGCCCTATCTAGCTCTCTCTCGAAAGTATCCAGAGAACCTGCCTCCACCGCCCTCCGAGGAAGAAAATTCCACAGACTCTGCTTTCAAATTTCCAGCTTTTGTAGTACAAAGGCAGCACAGTGGTAGAGCTGCTACCTCACAGCGCCAGAGACTCCGGTTCGATCCTAAACTCGGGCGCTCTCTGCGTGGGTTTTGCCCGTAATCCCCGTGACCGCGTGGGTTTCCTCCGGGTGCTCCGGTTTCCTCCCACGTCCCAAAGACGTGCAGGTTTGTACAGAAACAAGGAACTACAGATGTAGGCTTACAAAAAGAAAAAGACACAAAGTGCTGGAGTAACTACCCCCCCACCCCCCCATATAAAAAGTCTGCAGAAGTGTCTCGCCCTGAAACGTCACCTATCCATGTTCTCCAGAGATGTTGCCTGAACCGCTGAGCTACTCCAGCAATTTGTGTGTGTCCTTTTTTTTTAAAAACCTCATTATCCACTGTCTGAAGACAAACTTCGGGCAGGGATGAATATAGTCATCGCAGGCTGAATTTATGGTCAATTGTATCACTAATATTACTAACTTAAAAAAGTTACAACTTGAAGCCTGTTGCTTCCTGCAGAAAATTCTCCTTCCTTCCCAACCTCAGCCCGAAAGAGTAAGAATGTGCAGGTGCTGGTCATGATGTGATCAACGACACTCTGAAAATCTATCTATTAATTGGGAGCCTTTGATGAACACCTCATATTCTACTTGAGTAGATTGCAACCTAACATGAGGTCATAGCCTCAGAATTAAAGGATGCTCCTTTAGGAAGGAGATGAGGAATTTTAGTCAGAGGATGGCGAATCTGTGGAATTCATTGCCACAGACAGCTGTGGAGGCCAAGTCAGTAGATATATTTAAGGCAGAGATAGATAGATTTTTGATTAGTGCAGGTGGCAGGGGTTATGGGGAAAAGGCAGGAGAATGGGGTTAGGAGAGAGATAGATCAGCCATGATTGAATGGCAGAGTAGACTTGATGGGCCGAATGGCCTAATTCCACTCCTATCACTTATGAACCTGAACTTATGGTATGACCAGTAAATTCTCCAATTTTACGCAACTGAACAGCGACAACCCTTCCCGTCCCCTTCCACATACATCCCTTCCTCTGAGCACATTTAATTCCTTGTCTCACAGCCTTTGTGTTCATCCCAACTCCGGCCTTTGTCCACCTATCTGCCCATCAAACCCCCCCTCCCCCTCCTGTAGCCACCTATCACTTGCCTGCCATTTGTCCCCAACTTCCTGTCCCCCACCACAATCAGTCTGAAGAAGGGGCCCGCCCAGAAACGTCACCTATCCATGTTCTCCACAGATGCTGCCTGACCCGCTGAGTTACTCCAGCACTCTGTGCCTTGTATTAGTAAACCAGCACCCGTAGTTCCTCATGTCTACAACTTGAAGCTCGTTGCTTCCCCGCTGCAAATTCTGCTTTCTTCAAAATCCTCAGAGCGGAAGAGTGAGAACGGGCAGGTACTTGTCATGATGTGATCAAAGGGCCTCTGTAAACCACCCAGAAATGGGAGCCTCGCTGAAAGCTGGTACCCAGGATTCAGAGTCCATATCTTGCTCAATACAGAAGAAAAATAATAAGCATCGTTATACATGCACATCAGAACAGCACGTTCCCAAATGTGGAGCGGAGGAAAATTCCAGCCTGGGAATAAAAACATGAAAGATTAAATGTTTTCCCAGCTGCGAGCCCTCACTCACCCTGGGAAGTCTATAGACTTTACTGCACCAAGACTCAACTTTCAGAGCCCTCCATACACTTCAGCATTATTGAACTTCTTCTGTGGAGGAAGAAAATATTTCGCCACAGAGGACTAGTTGTTGCAACAACAACGACACTGTGGAAAGGTTTCTTTCAGAGACCAGTTTTGCATTTCATCTGGTCTGTAGAAAACCACAGGTTAGTCTGAAGAAGGGTCCCGACCCGAAACATCGCCTATTCTCTTTCTCCACAGATGCTGCCTGACCCGTTGAGTCTGAAGAAGGGTCTCGGCCTGAAACATCACCCATTCCCTATCTCTATCTGTAACTGCCTGTCCCGCTGAGTTACACCAGTTCGGACAAAACTGATTATTAATATCATTAGCTCTCATTATCTGTTATTTGCACTTTATCAGTTTATTTATTCATGTGTGTATATATTATATAATGGTATATGGACACACTGATCAATTCTGTAGTCAATGCCTACTATGTTCTGTTGTGCTGAAGCAAAGCAAGAATTTCATTGTCCTATCAGGGACACATGACAATAAACTCACTTGAACTTGATTTTGTGTCTATCCACTGAGTTACACCAGCATGTTGTGTCTAACTGCGGTTAAAGCAAAACATCCTTTTGGAATATTTTCAGACGTATATGGGAGTTTGGTTGGACCTTCACTGTTTCATCTAGAGACCCATCAAATTGTACTGCTGCGCCTCCCACATCAGGCCACCACGAATGACATTGAAAGGTCAGAAGCAACATAGAGGAGGGATGCAGATGGTCGAGACAGAATGTATTTGGGTTGAAAACACTTCCATAAAAATCTTTTCACTAACATATGTGAACTAAATCATATGGCTGCGCATCGGGCGCAGGGTGGAGATGCTGCCTCACAGCGCCAGAGATCCGGGTACAAACCAGACTACAGGTACCAATAGACAATAGGTGCAGGAGTAAGCTATACAGCCCTTCAAGCCAGCACCACCATTTAATGTGATCATGGCTGATCATCCCCAATCAGTACCCCGTTCCTGCCTTCTCCCCATATCCCATGACTTTGCTACCTTTAAGAGCCCTATCTAGCTCTCTCTTGAAAGTATCCAGAGAACCAGCCTCCACCGGCCTCTGGGGCAGAGATTCCACAGACTCACATCTCTCTGTGAGCGGGTCTGAGCAGCGGGCCGCCCCTAGCGGCGACTACGAAGGGCTCGGGAGGCCTCGACCACGGGTGAACATCAAGAGCATTAGAGGAAGAGGACTTTGGTGCCTTCCCTCACAGTGGGAAACTTTGATTCTGCTGTGTGGAGATGTTTTATGTTGGAGTCTATCGTGTGTTGTGTTCTTTTTTTATTTGTATGGCTGTATGGTGACCCCACATTTCACCGTACCAACCAGTACATGTGACAAATAAATATATCTTGTAAGATCCTCTCTCATCCTTCTAAACTCCAGAGTAAACAAGCCCAGCCGTTCCATTCTCTCAGCATATGACAGTCCCGCCATCCCGGGAATTAACCTTGTAAACCTACGCTGCACTCCCTCAACAGCAAGAATGTCCTTCCTCAAATCTGTATGGAGACCTTCCTGCCATCTGTATGGAATTTCAACGTTCTCCCTGTGACCGCATGGGCTTTCCCTGGGTGAAGCACAGACAATAGGTGCAGGAGTAGGCCAAACGGCCCTTCGAACCTGCACCGCCATTCAATATGATCATGGCTGATCATCCAACTCAGTATCCCATCCCTGCCTTCTCTCCATATCCCCTGATCCCTTTAGCCACAAGGGCCACATCTAACTCCCTCTTAAATATACCCAATTAACTAGC